>NW_026928843.1:0-36343 GCF_032062105.1 Saccostrea cuccullata | reverse complement strand
AGGTCATCTTGACCTACATTTTTCCGCATGAGTGACTTTGCATAAATTTATGGTGGCGGTCCATATCTCAGCAACTATAACTTATAGTGGCATGATAATTTGTCAGTGGATACATCATGGGTAACCACAAACGCCTGTACCAGAATTAGGTCATCTTGACCTACATTTTTCCGCATGAGTGACTTTGCATAAATTTATGGTGGAGGTCCATATCTCAGCAACTATAACTTATAGTGGCATGATAATTTGTCAGTCTACACATCATGGGTAACCAACAATATCAGTACCATAATTAGGAATCTTCACCTACATTTTCTGCATGAATGACTTGATACATATACAGTGGATTTGATTTCAAAATCAAGTTCAAATTATTGCGACTCATAACACGTTGCAATATTCGCAATAATAAAAACATCACAATAATTTGTGAATTTACAGGGTATATGTATATATATATAAATGCCAATATAATCGCCAAGGGATTAGATATTAAGTCAGCTGTTCCATTTCTTTATTATTGTATTTTTGAGTTATTCCTTCTGAAATGTCAATAAATGCTTCAGTTTATCAGACAATCATTTCTTACTAACCACAGCGACAGCAGGCGAGACACAGGGTTGCGGGCAACCCTTACGTACTTTTTTATATCAATATACACACACTTTTTATTTGATGTGTACATTACTTTATGAATACATATTACATGTATGCTATTAAAGCTTTTTGAGCATTTTTAAAATGGTTTAAAGAATTGTTGAAGACAACAATCAATATGTGCATGTCGAAGTAAACATGAGATGTTCAAACTGCATTTGAGGAGAGGGGCAGTTTTCTTTCAAAGTTTGTCTGTCAGAATGTATAAAATGAAAATAAAATTATTATTTTTCATGTGTATTAATTTTGTACATTTGCTTGAAAGATTATTATTATTATTAAAACTTACTTCTTTGCATCACTTTCCCATGAATAATGATAACTGTCTGTACTTATAATAACGTAATGCAACTAAGGGGTTTTGTAATCATCCCTGTCCAACCTTCCACTCATACTTTCTCATGACTAAAAGACAATTTTCGAAAGGAGAAACTTTTTTCCATATGACTTATTATTGTCATGCAGACTTGCATTGTTTAATTAAAAAAAAATTTTAGGCTTTTAGCTAAAGCTTATGGCTGTTATTTCATAAATGTGAGTTGTAAAGTCCTGCCAAGAATTTGTCATGTCACTCTTTTCTATATTTCATCTTTCTGACCTCCCATCCTTCTGTAATTTCGTCCTGCTTTGCATGTAGCTCAGTTTCAAAGAAACTATTCAAACTTCATAGGCTGGTACACACTGACGTAAGCTATTCAACTTCATCAACATTTTAGCTCTACTGGCTAAAAAGCTCTACTGAGACCAGAAGAGCTTATGCATAGAATGGTCCGTCTTCCGTCCGTCTGTCTGTCTGTCCGTCTGTTTGTCTGTAAACAATTTTTCAAAATGCTACTCCTATTAGAGTTTTGGTCCGATTTCAATATAACATGGCACACAAGTAGACTACACTAAGATACATAATTCTGTGCATCGGTTTTTGATTTCGATGAACGGTTTTGCCATGGTTACTAAAAATAGAAATTTCTGTGAACTTCTTTCAAAATGCTACTCCTCTTACAATTTTGGTCCGATTTCAATATAAATTGGCACAAAAGTAGACTACATTAAGATACATAATTCTGTGCATCGGTTTATGATTTCGATGTATGGTGTTGCCATGGTTACTACCCAGATAGCAAGACATATTTGGGGGCCAACGTTGGCCCAATTTTTTTTCCAACGTTGGCCCACGGTAATTTTGCTCATCGGCCCCAACGTTGGTCGAACATGTTGGCATATTGTTGGGCCAACGTAAGTTTAATTGTACGACAACTAACAGCCAACCTTAATAACTGCTTGGTTAGGTTGGCCCAACGTTGGCCCTTTGTTGAAATGTGCGATGGCATATTGTTGGGCCAACGTAGTTTTTAGTGTTTCCCAAACTAACAGCCAACCTTAACAACTGGTTGGTTAGGTTGACTCAATGGTGACTCTTTTTTACAATGTCAGATGGCAAATTGTTGGGCCAACGTAGTTATTACATAGAAACATTTGCAAATGGTTAAGTAATGCTTAACATTAACCTATTTTATGACTGTTTAAAAAAAAAATACACAATTCAATCTCCCTTCATAATGTATACATGGACATGTTCAATGAAAACATTACTAATGATTCACTGTGAAAATATTTTATATACATCAAATCAATACATCATCATTTACAAAATAAATTTTAGAATACACAATAGAGCTAATTCATGCAATTCAAAGTTCTTAATCAGGGCTCACGTAATTCCTCTATCACTGTCCTTTTGTTGTATTCCCGCTTTTTTGTCCCGTCGTCGCCTCCCGTTTTCTTCATCTTGATCTTTATCATACGTACTTGTACTTTTTACATTCCTTTACGCATGGTCTTCGATTTCATTGCTATTTACCGCCACATTTGTTTTCCTTACAGTCTCTGACTGAAAATACAAAATAGTTTGATATTAGAAACAATACAATTACTGGTCCAACTTATAAATATTACTTAAATTAAATCTTTTAATAAAGAGAATAATGTATTATACTATTAGTGCATCTTAATTTCCTTGTTACAATTGTGTCTGTAATAGACAGTTAAGAATTAGATAGAAACATATTTAACCTTAACTTACAGTGCTTGTGTGCAAAAACATGAAAAGAATGAATTCCGAATCAATCTTAACAGTTAACCTGAATAAATAAGAATAATTATACTTACATCGCTTCTAAATGCAGCTGTATAGCAAGTGTATAATCCACAAATTTAAATTTCACTTCTTCTTGCATGCTTGCCCTGGATTTTCAGTCTACATGTACCACCACCTGTGAGCAATCATCCAATTAAAAGCATGGACATACTCATATCTATTTCAAAATGTGCATCTTAATTAAAACTTAATTAGAACCAACGTTGTCCCAACGTAATGTTCAGCAGCTAAAAATGACACCCATCATTTAGTTGGCAGTATAATAATTGGGACACCGTTGGCCCAATATAAATATTCCATCTTTGAAACACCTAAACAAAAGAACACTCGTGCTAACATCGGGCCAACGTCGGGCCAACAGACTACTACCAACTTGATAAGACACTTTCTAGGTGGGTGTATTTCAAACATCGGGTCAACGCTGGGCCAACATACTACCAACTTTAAAAGATACTTTCTCTAAGGGTGTACTACAAACATTGGGCCAATGTTGGGCCAACATACTACTACCAACTTTAAAAACACTTCGTTTAAGGATGTATTACAAACATTGGGCCAACGTTGGGCCAACATACTACTATCAACTTGATAAGAAGCATTCTTTATGGAAGTATAACAAACATTGGGCCAACATACTTCTACCAACTTTAAAAGACACTTTCTTTAAGGGTGTATTACAAACATTGGGCCAATGTTGGGCCAACATGCTACTACCAACGTTAAAAACACTTTCTTTAAGGGTGTATTACAAACAGTGGGCCAACATTGGGCCAACATCAACACCCCTCCTTACTTTGGAAGTAAAGTGAATGGAAGTTGCTAACGTTGGGCCAACGTTGGGCCAACATAAGAATATTGTCATGGTCGAGAAGGTTGGCATGGTGACATTGGTCCAACGTTGGCCCAACTTTGTTCCCCCAACGCCCACACAACAACCTCTTGCCAACGTTGGCCCAACATAGTCTTGCTATCTGGGTAAAAGTAGAAATTTCTATGAACTTCTTTCAAAATGCTACTCCTCTTACAGTTTTGGTCCGATTTAAATATAACATGGCACACAAGTAGGCTACACGAAGATACATAATTCTGTGCATCGGTTTTTGATTTCGATGAACGGTGTTGCCATGGTTACTAAAAATAGAAATTTCTGTGAACTTTCAAAATGCTACTCCTCTTACAATTTTGGTCCCATTTCAATATAAATTGGCACAAAAGTAGACTACATTAAGATACATAATTCTGTGCATCGGTTTTTGATTTCGATGACGGTGTTGCCACGGTTACTAAAAATAGAATTTTCTGTGAAATACTTTAAAAATACTACTCCGCTTACAGTTTTTGCCTGATTTTAATATAAGGCATACAAGTAGACTACACAAAGATACATAATACTGTACACTGGCTTTTGATTTCGATGAACGGTGTTTCCATGATCCCTAAAAATAGAAATTTCTGTAAATTACTCTCAAAATGCTACTCCTCCTACAGTTTTAGTCCGATTTCAAATAACTTGGCACACAAGTAGACTACACTAAGATACATGATTCTGTGCATCGGTTTTTGATTTCGATGAACGGTGTTGCCATTTTTACTAAAAATAGAAATTTCTGTGAAATTTTATTTTAAATACTACTGTCCACCAGTTTTGTCCTGATTTCAATATAATGTGGCACACAAGTAGACTACACTAAGATACATAATTCTGTGCATCGGTTTTTGATTTTGATGAACAGTGTTGCCATGGTTGCTAAAAATAGATATTTCTGTGAAATTCTTTCAAATGCTACTCCTCCTTTAGTTTTGGTCCGATTTTAATATAACTTGGCACATAAGTAGACTACACTAAGATACATAATTCTGTGCATCAGTTTTTATTTTGTTGAGTGTCAAGGATCATTTTTTTTATTGATTCCTGTTTTGAAGTCTCAAGTCACAGCTGCTACTTTTCTCTTCCTTTGTTTATAAGTATAAACCAGTTGAGCTTCTTCTCGACAGAGACTTCTGGTTTACTTTGACCTTTCCTTTAACCTTGAATTCACTTATCTTAAACAAGTGTTAGACTCAGTTTTAAAGAAACTATTCAAAGAGTACTAGTAGTCGAACTTAATATTCTGATACGTACTAAATTAACCTACTTTTTACCTTGACGTTTCCTTTGATCTTGACCTCATTACTAAGCTCACCTAATCTAAAAGATAACCCAGCTCTCTGATCACCCATTATAAGAAAAATCATAAAAAACGCATGAAAACTGGGAAGTCCAAATTTTCATGGTACCAAGGGTAATCTAGATATATTATAGGGATCATTCATTATTTCTTGTTGAAAGAAATTCAAAAAGGTGATATCACCAATTCGAATTGGTGTTATAACTTATTATACCCCCTGCAAACGAAGTTTGGGGGGTATATAGGAATCAACTTGTCCGTCTGTTTAGCTGTCTGTCCGTCTGTCTATCTGTCTGTGCAAACATGTCCGGTCTATATCTTTCTTACGGAGGGACATTAGAATCTACTACTCAACACAAAGATTGCCCATGACCTATGGGTGTGTCATGACCTTGACCCAAGGTCATTTGGAGAATTTTAAGGTCACTGGTAGAACAATTTTATAATTCGTGTCCGGTCCATATCTTCCTTATGGATAAATTTGGTAGGTTCTCATTTCACACAAAAATTGCCCATAACCCAAGGGTGTGTCATGACCTTGACCAAAGAAAAATTTCATAATTCGTGTCCGGTCCATTTCTTTCTTATGTATAAACGTGGTAGGATCTCATTTCACACAAAGAATGCCCATGACCCTAAGAATGTGTCTTGACCTTGACCCAAGGTCATTTGGGGAAGTTCAAGGTGACTGGATGAAAAATTTCATAATTTGTGTCCTGTCCATATCTTTCTTATGGATAAAATTGGTAGGTTCTCATTTCACACAAAGATTGTCCATGACCTTAGGGTGTGTCATGACCTTGACCAAAGGTCATTTAGGGGGAAGTTCAAGGTCACTGGAAGAAAAATTTCATAATTCATGTTTGATACATATCTTTATTATGGATAAACTTACTTCTGAAAAACCCAGCGGGGGTATTTTGTCCCATTTGGACAGTTTAGTTTGAATAGGTGATATCATCTATTCAGCTTGAATATGCGCATCACCAATTTGAATTGATGATGTCGCATATTCAAGTAGGTGATATACCTATTCGAAAAAATGATATCTAGTCGAATAGGTGATATCACTTTTTGCCAGTAAATACCAAAACGGCGCCTCATAGATATCGCATGTAAGAAGATCCATGTATTAATTAATTTCTTTGCGAGAAGTGTTTTAATTTCCTTTTAATTATATATGTCGCAGGGTCAATTGTTTTAGAGAAAACGCTGGGTTCAATTTTATGTTTTATCGCGGATAACAAAAAGAAATCTAGAAACACAGAACACATGAACAAGAGACAAGTACAACACAAAAACACTGCTATGATGTTACAAATATACAACATGAGAAGTCGCTGTACGTGTTCATAAGATATGTTACGTATTATCGAAATTTGTTTCAGTAGAATAAACCAGATATCCAGTAGAATAAAATAATGAATATTTTAGTTATCAAGCACAGGCACTTGATATCAAGACATCGTAAAACTCGATGACTTAAACATTTCATAAATGGTGGGACCTCGAACACCATGAAGGTAGAAGCTAATGGATTTTTTATTTGGTGGGAAAAACACTTTTAATATGCAGGAAGTTAGTATACATGCATATTAATTATCAGATAGAGGTGTGTCATTGGTCCACTGAACGTACTCGTATACCTGGTCGGTTGGTAAGCTAAAGATAGAATCATCTGGTGACTTTTTAACAAGTCATTGAATTTCACACAAAGCACTCATTCACAAAAACAGCACTGTGTTTGATTAGCAATGCGCGCTTATCAAATATAAATTATTAACAAAATATATAATTGAATATCAACTGTACAATTCTTGTATCTCATCTGGAAAAGCAAATGCAAAGAAAAACATCTAATTTTAATAAATGCCATTAAAATGGGATAATCTACGGCGCCGCTGGAGGGCCAGGTAAAGAAAATATTTTTATTTGTTCGGACAAATTGGAAGTTCGTTCGGACGAATTAGTTATCTAATTGTTCGGACAAATTAGAAATTGTTGGACGAATTATTTATTTGTTCGGACAAATTAGATATTTGTTCGGACAAATTAGAAGTTCGTTCGGACGAATTAGTTATTTGTTCGGACGAATAAGATATTCGTTCGGACGAATTAGAAATTTGTTCGGACAAATAAGTTATTTGTTCGGACAAATTAGATATTTGTTCGGACAAATTAGAAATTTCTTTCGGACGAATTAGTTATTTGTTCGGACGAATTAGATATTCGTTGGACGAATTAGTTATTTGTTCGGACGAATTAGATATTCGTTCGGAAAATTAGGAATTGTTCGGACGAATTAGTTATTTGTTCGGACGGATTAGATATTTGTTCGGACAAATTAGATGTTTGCACATATTATCTTGTAAAGAGAGATATACAATTTGTCTATTCAGGAGGATTCATCCCTTTTTAATACCTAAATAGCTCTTTGGACCATACATACACACGTAGCAACTAGACATGTGCTATTAAAGTCGGGTGTGTTGATTGTAAATATTTGGAAACAATGGTTTATATCGGTATTTATTATAGGCCTAAAGTCTGCCATTCTAAAGTATATTATCTGAGATCCCACTTTTAAAATTCAGAGGGTCAGTTACTTCTTTTCAAACATCTTTTACCCCAATCCCTGATCTGGTTTCCCAGACCAACTTTTGCTGGTGGTTTTAAAATTGGAACACGGGGGTGCCAGTGGTCAGTTACCGCTTCTTTGAAAAGATGAGATCCACTCCTTAAGGTTTTTATTCATACTGCAGGCAATTAGTACGGAAAAAAATGGCTTTGGGAAAAAGTCCCCCCCCCCCCCCACGAAATAGGACTGTCAATTTGGGGCAATTTTTCCCTGAGTCCCCCCTTTTTTTTTGCTCATCAACTTTTCAGGTAGCTTTTTTTTTCCCCACCCCCCCCCCCCCCAACACTTTCAAATACGATGCTACGTTGCTGTATTGTATTAATTTATATTAAATAAACTTCGGACTCAAAATATCGAGCCTCTTATTCGATGGGCTAATTTTTTTTAAAGGTGGGGCTTACTACCTAGGACATTTGTATAGTTTTGCTTCTATACCGCTGTTCCCACATTTAAGTATTTTGTGATAAAGGAACAAAAAGAGGGAATCTCATAAGTCCATCTCCAATGGATTTTTTCTAAGATCGTTAAAAACTATTTTTAAGTATCTAATAAATTTTATTTTATATTTAGATATGGGAAAAAGCGCATGATTTAAAAACATGCAGGTATAATATTGACCAAATTAAATACACGCCCTTTTCCGGGAAAAGGATAAAAAAATAGATGAATACATGTTTGTTCATAGAAAGAGCAGTAAAATTTAAAAACATATCCTAATTTAATGCAGGTTAAGCTTCTCAATGATTAAGAAAATCGATCGTTTTTAAATAGAGGAGGGAAAGGGGGGGGGGGGGGGTTGTTAATTGAAAAATTTTTAATTTCATTCATTCATGATTTATTTTCCCCATAAAAAAGGTTTGTTTCATAATTCCCCTTTTTATGTGAGTCATTGGCCTATCAAACCTTCGAACTGGTACTCAAATGTAAAAAAAAAAAACAAAATGAAGAAATGCTGTAAGTGAAATTAAATAGTTTTTTTCAACTACATGAACCTCTCCAATAAGGGGAGGGGGCTATAATTATGCTCTAAAAAAATAGGGAATATACCAATTACCGGTTCACATCTTAATTCACCGGCCCGGGCATGGGAACAACCTGGGATCAAACATCAATTCATTTTTGTGAAGTTTCCTTAGTTCACAAACAGGAATATTTAATTAAAAACTCAATGAGGACCTTTTTTCATTTTATACACCGCATATGTACAAGATTGATTGATTGAATGTTTTACGCCGAATCGGCGACATATGTATCAGAAATGTATTTCAAAAATCATTTACATGCCATGATTAATAATTGCAGGGTAGTGAATATGTACATAAAAATTATAAGAAAGAGATCAACATTAAAACGACTTATCTTCAAAATATTTATTGATAATATTGTTCAGTAAAGTTATTTTGCAAAGAATCAAATTAAAATGAAACGTTTTGGTCAAATGCACATTAAACGGGTGTCCTGACAGTTGTTCACAATTTCTCTAATTTGTCCGAAAAATAATTAATTCGTCTATGAATTTTAATTTGTCCGTACAAATAACTTATTTGTCCGAAGGAATTTCTAATTTGTCCGAACGAATCAATTGTCCGAACAAATAACTAATTCGTCCGAACGAATTTCTAATTGTTACAAATAACTAATTGTCCGAACGAATTTTTAAATTTTTCCGAACGAATATCTAATTCGTCCAACGAATTTCTAATTTGTCCGTACAAAGAACTAATTTGTCCGAACAAATAACTTATTTGTCCGAACAAAATTTTAAAAACGTTCGAACGAATTTAATTTGTCCCAACAAATCAATTTGTCCGAACAAATAACTAATTCGTCCGAACGAATTTCTAATTTGTCCAACAAATAAAAATATTTTTTTACCTGGCCCTCCAGGGCGCCGTAATAATCATCGATGAACATGAAGAAAAATGAAGTAATTAAGGGGGAATGCCACACCAACTTTTTTTTTTAGATCTCGAGTCAACCTTTTAAAACAAGGTTTAGCAGGAAAGGCCGATATAAACTTTATTTATTTTACATGAATTTTTTTTATTTTTTCAAAGAAAACGAAAAAAATTCATTACATCCAAATTAAAGCTTTTTTTAAAAATTTTGCTGTAAAGAATCATTACATGTACCTAAAAAATATGTTAAAAAAGTCTGGTTATATTTTAAATTTTTTTTTTAAAAAATTATTTATGAAAATAAAACACATAATTTGTGAATATTCTTTAAACTTGTGGTTAAAATATTCTTAAAAAAAGCCACAACTGGAAGAACATGTTCATTAATCATATTTATAAAAGAAATTGAAACAAATTGAGAAATTTTAAAGAAATTAATTTTTTTTTAATTTTGGAAAATCCCGAGCAAAATTAAACCATCCCGACCATAATTGTACAATTATTGGAAATAAATAGCATTTTCCTAAAAAAACTAGTCTGATTAGGGTTATAAGGGTTAAAACCTTATAGATCCTGACAATAAAATAGATTTCTTCATTGTAAATACTTGAAGAGGCAAAAAATTAGCATTCTATTCATTTTGAGTTAATTTTGATCGGGATCAGTTTAATTTTGATCGGGTTAGGTCCAAATATTAAAAAAAAATTTAAATTTTTCTAAAATTTCTCAATTTCGTTTCAATTTCTTTTAAAAATATGATTGACAAACATGTTGTCCTTAGTTGTGACTAGTTTTATGGTGTTTTTAACCATAGGTTTAAAAAATATTCACAAATAATGTGTTTTATTTTCATAAATAATTTTTTATAAAAAAAATTAAAAAGTCTAACCAGACTTTCTTTGCATATTTTATAAGGTATTCATGTGATGCATTCATTTACAGCAACATTTTTACAAGAAAGCACTTAATTTGGATGTAATAAACTTTTTTCGTTTTCTTTGAAAAAATACAAAAAAAATATATAAAATAATTAAGAGCTAATGTCGGTCTTTCACTGCTGAAACCATTGTTTAAAAAGGATGACTAAAAGATCTATAAAATAAAAAATTGGTGTGGCATTCTACCTTAATGTCCCTAAATACAAATAGTCCATGGCCACCCTAAATACAACTGAATGGAGAAAAATTCATAAGATATTAAGGATACATGTATCATATTTTACACACCTAGAGGTGTAGTAACACCTGATGGCGTTGCTAACAAGAACATAATACACGTATCAAGATTAGGTCTAAAACCAGGGGATCCTAATGTCAAGCTTAAGAATGGAAGTCAAGCAGCGTCAGCAGACATACATGCTTTAAAATGGAATTGTATAATAGCTGTGTGCTTTCTGTCCTCTGTATGTTGCTGCATGAATGCTGAAGGATGACAGAAAGTGTCATGAAAGGTTTTCATATCGGGTGCCTTAGAGAGATCTTGAGGAATTTTATAACAAAAATTTATATTAAACAACAAAACCACAGACATGAGAACCTTAATAGGAAAATACAGGTGGAGATGGATAGGCCATGTCTAGGGGAAAGCCAACAAATGGCATCACAAGAGTGGCTTTAAGATGAACTCCAGAAGCGAGAAGGAGAAGAGGCCAACCAAAAACAACACGGAGGCGAACGGTAGAAAAGGAATAAAGAACATAATTCTTACTTGAAGAGAGATGGAGAAGATAGCAAAGAACAGAGAGGAATGAAAACCCTTGCCCTAAGTGCCCCCGGGTACAACAAGGACTAGGTAGGTAGATGGCATCCTTAGTAAGCATCCTTTTTAGTGTACATGTAGAATTAATTTTGTTCCAATTATACCAACCCCAACTCCCACTTACATGTGGTGATAGGTTGGGACCACTTATGTATTAAATCATTCTCACAGGTGAATTATACGCTATTTTATTTTAATTTCAGGATACGGTCCTTCTAAATATTCTTGAATGAAAATAGATATGAAGAGAAATCAAACTCAACATCCTAATGAAGCAGTACAAATCGAACCAGGCAAAACGCGGAGCCTAGAAAACATCAGAAGGTGGAATCAGATGTCATGCATGCATTGAATAGTAATTGACCGTTCAAAAGTTATGACCAGGGTTATAAAGTTTTTTTAAAAGTGGGTCAAAATCTAAGGTCAAGGTTAAAAGGTAAAATTATTTAATCCAATCGAAAGGCCTTGTCTCAATGAATACAACGTGAAGTATATGAAAGCCCTTGCACAAACTGTTAAAAAGTTATGGCCAAAGTTAAAGTGTGGAAATCTTTTGTAAAAGTGGGTCAAACTCTAAGGACAGGGTCAAGAAGTTACATTTGTTAATTTGGTTGTTCCCAAAGAAACTTAAGGTTTTGTCACAAAGAATAAACCTGAAATATGGAAGCATAGCCCCACCCAGTCAAAAGTTATGGGCGAGGTTAAATTTGTTGCAGACAAAATTTAACAGACAGATCTAGACGGGCGGACAGGGCAAAAACTTTATAACCCCAAATCTCTTATTACAGGGACATAAAAATGTTTAAAGATAACCCTGAATTATTGATCCAGTAATAATCTTTTGGGGTCCTGTATTTAAACAGTTTTGTATAATGGACTGATAAGGGATTTTCCCAACCATATTAAATTCCTCATTTCTAATAGAAAGGGACATGTTAGCTTAACATTCAACAAAACAGGGAAAAAAAACTCAGATGAAAGTAATCTTTACAATCAAACGCCTTGTGGTATATTTGTATAAGCAGTTCTTGGTGAGTATTGTGTGTTTGAGAGAGAGAAAGAGAGAGAGAGAGAAAGAGAGAGAGAGATGGTAGGTGTGTCATCTCTTTACAATAGAGAACATCAGAGATACTAGTACATGTATCTTAATGCTAAGAGAAGTCTTATCGCTAATCTAATACGCTAGGAACCATAAATTTGTCCTCGTGTTTAGTAGTTTAGTACAAATTTAAAATTTCGGCAGCTTGAAAGACATGACTGACCAATGAATTTTCATGAATTTTCTGCTTGCGACGAAGACCAGCTTAAAATACAAATGAAAACAACATGAACAGTTACAGCTTCGATGAGCAAAAGATCAAATATTGGGCCAACTTAATTACCAACATTGGCCCAACATAACTAACACTGTTGTTGTGACAACTTTCGGTCAATGTCCTCTTGCTATCTACGTTTTGGGGTTTTCTGTTGCTTCGAGGCACAAATATTTAAAAAAAAATATGGATAATCCATTCTGTAACTTCATGTTGTTTGCATTTGTATTTTAAGCTGTTCTTCGTCAAAAGTAGCAAATGCATGGTCAGTCATATAGATCAATATTTCCCTTTCTAATTTTTCTCTCTTTGATAACTCTTTGAAAGTTAGCGGAGTTAATTTCTTGATAATTCTGCTGGAATGTAAATTAGGCAGGTCAATGGTCAGTAGCTAAGGAGGCCTAATATGCATGCAAATCTCGTGCGTATCTGTCTCTGAGTCTGACGCTAAAAAAGCCAAATATGCATGTAAATCTCGTGCAGCTGCCGTTGTGTTTGACGTCAGAGGGCGAGGAATATTGAAATTGGGATGGGAATAATCCTCGTGTAATTTAAAGCTATGTCTGCATTTCTAAAGTTTCTTAATTTTTATTACGTTTTAATATAATCCGTTTTGTCCGTCAGATTTTGTAGTACACGCACTCTATAAAAACAGGATAATCTCTTTAAGTTTTGGCATTTTGAGATGCCCCCTATAGCAAATAAATATACTCTTATGTACAATGATATAGTATTAGTCTCCTTAAATAATAAATAATAATTATTGTTTGAACAAAAGCACTTTTCTTCATAATCTTATAGTAAATGTTACTGTATTTTAAGACAGTTTCTTAAGAATATCTGGACGTAAAATTTTTCCCAAACTTGGCATGTACAATTACTACACTATCGTTAATGCAAGTGATATATGGTATAAAATGAAGAGTTTCGTTATTGTAGTTTTCACACAGAAACCCGTCAACCCCTGAAATTCACTCAAGACTTTTTTTGAGTAGCCTATGTAAGTAAATCGACGTTATTTGGACATCAGTGACGAATTCAGCTGTACTTACTCTTGTATTTAATGAACATGATGCATGACTGTATTTTTTGTTGAAATTGTAACTATATGATTCATAAACAACTTATTTCTATTTTAGTTCTGTTCCGCCTATTAGCTGTAGTGTAACAGCTATGGGAAGCTGTTTCTCCCAGAAAGGACACGATAGTGTACCTTCAAATGTACGAGAAGAGAATGGAAAACCTAAAAAAGAACATGAAAGCTCTACTGTTGAGGTAACTTAATGTTCATCATATTTTAATAAGATTGATTGATTGATTTTATACTGTTTAACATCCCATTTTAGGACTTCAAAGGTCATACCCGAAATACCCATGACTTCCAATTCTAATGCCGAGCGCTTGGCGACGGGACTTAGTTTTTTTCTTACTAAAAGGTAGTAGACGCGCGGCGCTGCAAACGGGAATCGAACCTGGGCCTCCCGATATTCTATAATAAGAGAGATAATCCTTAATATAATATGGATGTTAATAATTTCATGAAAAAAATCATGTTAAAATGTCTTTTTTGTTCAGTTCTGTCAGCAGCTATGATATTGGTAGTAGAAGTAGTAGAAGTAGAGGTCTAGCAAACTAAAGTGTACTCGTACATATATGATTGCAGGGGGAAAAATTGCCCCCCGAAATCTGAGTATTACGTCATCAGTTTTGGGAATGATAAAGAATGACTGCACTTAAGCTATGGAAGTTGGAACCCAATGTTTTGCGCAAAATAAGATTCCAAAATTCATTCAAGTTATGTTTTATAGGTATTAAACAATATCTTAAGAGCAGGTTTTGGTATAATATATAACATGAAAGTATTAAACAATGCCAGCTGACACCAGCTTTTGAGACGGGGTTCTAATAATTTTGTCTCATTTCTATTGTTATTCATATGCATACCAGTTTTCAACGACTTTGTTTACATCAGCCGCAACTTGGCCATTTTTCTTATTTGCACATAATGTGCATTTTAACTTAAACTTATATACATATCCAAAGGACAACGTGGCCAAGTTGCGGCTCATATCTTATTTAAAAAAAATGTCCCTAAACTAGGGTCGAGATAACTACTAAATTAACCGGTCACCGTGCATCAACGATTGATATTGTAATCACCTTAATCACGTGACATTCTGCTGTTCGATACGCTATAATGCTTTCATTGAACATTTCATTGTGTGTAAGTCTCTATTGTAACAGTATCTTTTGTTCTTCCAACTTCAAACTATGGGATATTTTTGCACAAATTTTAATAGGGTTTGAAGATCATATGTCTCTTATTTAACTTTATGCTTTACATTAGGGGTGTTTGGAAAGATTTCTGGTATTACAGTGTAAAATAGAAGTACATGTATCTATAGGCTTATGTCGCCTCTGTATTATGGTCTGTAGAGCGAGACATCTACCCCATGCCTTATCATCAGAATCATTTCATAATCACATGCTGTGGACACCAGTGCTGAATTTACTTTTGTTTTGCATTTTTATTCTTAAATGTGGAAGGATATAAAATAATTTGCCTGTTTTCTGCTTATATATATATATTATTATTATTATTATTGATAATTGTGCACCATAAAATCAACAAGATCTCTCTTTTCTCCATTTAAATTCGTAGTGCGAAAAAAATCATACATTGTATGTGCTCATGTTTACATTCCACAACCATGTTGTTTAAATGACTCCGCCTATTTGCGGATACCTTAGACTCGAAAGTGGTCCCGTTCAAATTTCCGGAATTTAAGGCTTTTACATGTTCTTTTCAATTACATTTTCTGTAATTATAGAAATATGTATGACAAAAAATTCTAGAAATAAATATCAAAAGCATGGCTTGCACATTAATCATAGATTAATTTAACGATATATTGTAATGTTAAGCTTAAAATGGGTAGCCGAAAAGGTTCCAACTCTCATAGCTTAAGTGCACTCATTCTTTCATACGTATCCACTTTCAAATACTAGTAGACTGTAGATATATCGATTGTGGTTTCTTTAGAAATTCCAAATCATCGATCCTTGATCATTTTCGCAATTAATTGTAAAAAATCCCCTCGCTTTTTTTAAAAAAAAAAAAAACAAAAAACAAAAAACTGGACATTTGAGGTAGTTTTCGATAGGCCTGAATTTAACAAGAATTACTTCCCGTTGGTCGCCATACTGGAAACGACTCAGTCATTTTTATGCACCTATCGATTCGAGAGGTATATTGTTTTTATCCTTGTCTGTTTAGCTATATGTTTGTCTGTGTATCTGTTTGTCTGTCTGTTGTCAACTATAATCTTTGCCATAACTTTTGAACCGTGAGAGATATAGACTATATATATGGCATGTATGGTCCAAACCGTTCTTAAGTTACACAAAGAATACATATATGTAAAGCATGCAAGCCATGGTGCAAAACATTCAAAAGTTATGGCCAGAGATAAATGATTTAAAAGTATGTCAGACATACTTTTAAAAATCTTTTTAAACAGACGAGCAGAGAGACAGACAGAGAGTGTTTTAAAAGTTTCAACATTGTTAAATTTCAAATCAATAAATTTGGGTTCACTTTTGACTTGGACTTCAGTTTATACGAAATAATTTCTGAAATTTCTGCAGACGGGACAATCTCCTATGTAGAGTTGTCGTTCGCTCTTCTCTCTCAGACACCTCTGCAATGGACTATCATCCAGGAATTTTGACATAACGCATAAAACGAAATATTTTCAAGATTTTTTTTTTTAAATTAAGTAATGTTCTACATTGATTTGGTAAATATTTATCTCAAAACTCAGACATAAGCATACAAATGGAAAATATATCCGAGCCAACGACAAGTTGAATGTATGAGCCGATGGTAGAAAGTGCAGACAAATCTCGTTTCAATTCACTCATAATATTCGATAAACTTTCATCGAGAGAAACATCAAGAATGGGAATTAATTCGGGTGTTGCAGAAGGGGACAACCCTTCGTCATGCTACCCACCTCTTTAGTATTGTTTACATAAAACTAGAGGTCAAAGGCATCAGCGACCATTTTGTTGCTGAGTAGTATAAACTAAACCAAATTTAATTAAATTAAACCATAAAAATCATAAAAATGTTACATTTCGAATCAGAGAGCAGATTAATTTAACATCTTAAAACTACTTTGAAAACAACACTTGTATATAATACATCTTTAGTGTTGATTTTTCGTTTTAAAGTTTTTTTTTATATTAAAGATGATGTCGATTGTCTTACCCATTCCTTCTCGTCAACTTCATCAGGAAGATACAGGTCACCGTACATGTGGAGGTTTTGATATAAAGACAATTAGCAAAGTATCTGATGTAAAACTACTGGATGATCCTGTAGCTAAAGAAGTACCAGCCCCCCTCCTGGGGCATCCAGTCTAAAAATGATTTTTTTATGTGCCCAAATTTGATAGGTCCGGGACGTATATTGTTTTTGCCCTGTCTATCTGTTTGTCTGTCTACAAACTTTAACCTTCGACATAACTTTTTAACCATGAAAGATAGAAACTCCATACTTGGTATGCATACTCCACTAATAAAGCTCTTTCAAATGACACCAGGGTCAATGACCTTGACTGTGACCTATATGTTAAAAATAGCTTTTTTCTACAAACTTTAACCTTTACCATAACTTTTGAACCATGAAAGATATAAACTTTATATTTATTATGCATAATACACACATCGAGTTCTTTCAAAGAATTTAAAGTTCAATGGCCTTGTGACCTTGACTGTCACCTATATGCAAAAAAAAAACTTTTTTTAATTTTGGTTACGCCGGGCGCATAGTGTTTCACAAACACAGCTTGTTTATAATAGTATTTTAAATATATATATAGTTCACAGATTAAAATAATTATAAAAGAAAAAGAAAATGCAGTTTTCAAATTTCATTTAACACAAGCGCTTTCTGGATTTATCATCTGTCTTCAGGTGTATATATTTGAACTGTTATTCCGTTAATTGCAAAACGTTTGAGACATCTCTTGGTTAATCATATCGAATTATACATATTTTATGACTGTACACAGCCATTTTTCTAAGTAACTCTATTTATATATGTGAGAAAACTCATAAAGTCTAAATGTTAAATCATTTTATTTGTCTTGGTTCTTACATTTAAAAAACTCACACTTGCTTTTACATTTTATTTAAATTTATTTCAATTTTTTAATATTTATAAACTAAAAAAATAACGGAACAATGAAGTTTGTATGAGAAATCAATCTATTATCTCAAATGTAAGTTTGAAATACGTTACTTCCTTTAACAAAGATTGTTTTGTGCTGTAATAGTTCGATAAAAATAGTTGGATAAACTGGAAAAAACCAATAAACTTAGTATTTCGCCGTCCTCAACGGTAGTTAAACCTATAAAGAAATCCAGGATAATCGGGGTAACGACATAATGATATAAAAAATATACAATACTGCTGAAAAGTTTTTCTGTCAGTACGATGATTTCCATCATCGAAAAACAATGTTTACCTAACCCTTTAGGCTCGATAAATCGTTTACTCCTTTAAGATTCTGAAAATCATCGCATTTACCTTAAAATATAGCTATAATTGTATAATTTTATGAGATCAACATATCATCAATTTATTCCCAATTAGCCCAGGTGAGCATTTTGGCCGTTACATGTATGTATGGGACATGTTTATGCAATGTTTCAGTTTGCGATGTGCCAGTATACCAGGTACTTAAAAACTTTTGTTTCTATAATGCATAAACAGTGCTATTTTCAATAAGTTTGAAAGCACTGGAAATCTACATTTTCGCTTTTCCACTGCTACTGGAACGTGACGTCAGCACACTTCGGCGCTCTAGGCTGGCATGTTTGGGGAGCCGCTTTGGAGAATGTACATGGCCTGATTGTGATATCGGCGATTTTTAAAATGTTTTAAAATTTCTGCTTCGACTCTTTTATCGAGAATACTTTTAACGGTGTGTCATTCGGCATTCCTATAGCTTTGAAAGGGGCAATCCCGTCTTTCTCCTCTCGATCATGTCGAGTTCACTTCTTTGGCCTATGTCGTAAATATCGTAATTATTTTGCATACGTCTTGGTCATCAATACAACATAGAAAGATTTTGTATTTAAAAATAAAATATAGTTAAACATGTAAATCATTAAAACTTTAAAAATTTGTTTTTAATTGTTATGAGTTTGAATTTTACGACATGTCTAAGTACGAAGACCCACTTAGGGTAAATTGATCAGAAGAATTCATCCTCAAGAGTTCCATCTTTATTGAAAAAGCAGTTGTCAATGATATCAAATACACCGTATACAACGGGTAACGCGGGGGAGTCGCTAAAAAGGATGGGGGAGTGGTTTTAAAAGTATGGGGGAGTAGATTTTCACCGCTTCGGAGTCGGAGGAGATGTGGGTCACGTCTTTTTCGGTATATATAAGATGTATTTACAAAAAACAAATATCCCACGGAAGATGGCAATAGTTAAGCTTTATCGTGGTCATTTGTCCGGTTATCCTATACGTCTAGTTTTCTCAAACACTTCGAAATTATTTGACAGTTTTCATATTCATGTTGATCGGGTGGTAAAAACAAGCATGATTTGCACAATCTACGTCTTGCGTAGGGATTCTCACATTTAAAACAGTAAGAGAAAACGTTTATCTTTTAAATGCAGCAACTTAAACTTAACTAGACTTTATAAAAATTGATAATTAAGACATTTTCTCTTCAGACAGTAACGGTTACGTAGGGGGGAGTCGTTAATGGGAAAGCACATCGCAGGGGGAGTTGCAAAAATGAAGTCAAATGCATATACTTAAATTGGTGTTGTTTTCATCTCTTTTATCTGCCAATACCTTTTGTCCCCCGCTTGAAAAGTGGGGGATATTAATTTGGGTTTGTCCGTTGAGTCCGTCCGTCCGTCCATCCGCTCCTTCCGTCTTTCTGTCTGGTAACGCTTTCGAGCTTTTGCAATGAAATTTAGCATAGCAACTCCTATGGACTAAAGAAGACCCCTATTGATTTTGAGGTCAAAAGGTCAAAGGTCAAGGTCATAAATAAGCAAATTCTGTCTGTTAAAACACTTTCGTTTCCACACGATATCTCTAGAACCATTTGAGCTATTGCAATGAAATTTTATATAACAACTCCCTGTGGCCTAATGAAGACCCTATTGATATTGAGGTCAAAGGGTCAAAGTTCAAGGTCGTAAATTTATACATTCTGCCTGTGTGTAATACTATTATTTTGGGGCATATTTCAAGAAGATTTTGAGCTTATGCAATGTAATTTTATATCAAAACTCCCTAGGACAACTTTGTCCCTTGGGAGGGCCCCAGCCCCGATTGTTTTATTAGTATTTATAGAATTACATGTCGCTATTTTTAGCGCAGGGGCATGAGGAGAGTTTTTTGCGTATAAAACAGCCCAGATAGCAAGACTATGTTGGGCCAACATTGGCAAAAGGTTGTATGGTTGGCGTTGGGGGAACAACGTTGGGCCAACATTTGGACCAATGTCACTATGCCAACCTTTTCGACCATGACAGAATTCCTATGTTGGCCCAACGTTGGTCCAACGTTAGCAACTTCCATTCACTTTACTTCCCAAGGTTAACAATTTCCATTCACTTTACTTCCCAAGGGTAAGGAGCGTAATGTCCCATGTTGGGCTCGAATGTTTGCCTGATGTTTTAATTCACCCTTGAAAGAAGCGTCCTTTAAAGTTGTAAGCAAGCTTATAAAGTTGGTAGTTGTATGTTGGCCCAACGTTGGCCCGATGTTTGTAATACACCCTTAACGAAAGTGTCTTTTAAAGTTGGTAGTAGTATGTTGGCCCAACGTTGGCCCGATGTTTGTAATACACCCTTAAAGAAAGTGTCTTTTAAAGTTGGTAGTAGAATGTTGGCCCAACGTTGGCCCAACGTTGGCCCACTGCGATGTTTGTTGGATGACTGTTTTTGTTTAGATCTGATATATTCAATATTTTTAAATTTTAACTTAAGTGATCACAGCACCAAAGAGTGTTTTATTATATTTTTTGAATTGTGCACATGCATGATTATTTATTTGAAATAAAACCCTTGAAATTATGATTTTTTTTTATGAGCGGTGTATTCATGAGAATTTAGAGATTAAATACGTTCTCAGGAACAGGATGTGAATGAAGCCTACATATACATAAATCAAAATGACACGGCTTTATAATTAAATTGAAACAAAAGTTAAGCGTTCGCTATCACGTGACCAAACTGTGGGGTGAGCTGTCAGATTCAATTGCTCACAGGTGGTGATAATGCAGGGCAAGCAAGAAGAAGTGAAATTTAAATTTGTGGATTATACACTTGCTATACAGCTGCATTTAGAAGCGATGTAAGTATATTTATTCTTATTTATTCAGGTTAAGTGTTAAAATTGACTCGGAATTCATTCTTGTCGTGTTTTTGCAAACAAGCAGTGTAAGTTAAGGTTAAATAACATCTTTTAAGTTGTTTCTATCTATCTAATTCTTAACTGTCTATTACAGACACGATTGTAACAAAGAAATTCAGTCAGAGACTGCAAGGAAAACAAATGTTGTGGCGGTACATGTAAAAAAAACAATGAAATCGAAGACCATGCATAAAGAAGTGTATAAAGTATGAGTCCGTGTGACAAAGATCAAGATAAAGAAAACGGGAGGGGACGAAGGGACGGGAAAAGAGCGGGAATACAACAAAAGGACTATAATAAAGGAAGTGAGCCCTGATTAAGAACTTTTAATTGATAATTTTTCATAAATTACCTCTATTGTCTATCTTAAAATTTATTTTGTAAATTATGATTGAATTGATGTATATAAAATATTATCAGAGTGAATCATTAGTAATGTTTTCATTGAACATGTCCATGTATGCATTATGAATGCAGATTGAATTGTGTATTAATTATTTTAAACAGTCATAAAATAGGTTTATGTAAAAGAATCACTTAAACAATTCCAAATGTTTCTATGTAATAACTACGTTGGCCCAACAATTTGCCATCTGACATTGTAAAAAAAGGGTCACATTGGGCCAACCTAACCAACCAGTTGTTAAGGTTGGCTGTTAGTTGGCATACACTAATAACTATGCCATCTGACATTTTAACATAGGGCCAACGTTGGGCCAACAATTGTTAAGGTGTCATCTGACATTTCATCACATTTCAACATAGGGCCAACGTTGGGCCAACCTAACCAAACAGTTGTTAAGGTTGGCTTTTAGTTGGCATACAATTATACCTACGTTGGCCCAACAATATGCCAACATGTTGGACCAACGTTGGGCCGATGAGCAAAATTACCGTGGGCCAACGTAAGGTTACCAACAGTGGGCCAACGTTGGAAAAAAAATTGGGCCAACGTTGGCCCAACTATGTCTTGCTATCTGGGAGGTTCTCGGCTGACTTTATGTTCTTATTACATCTATTAGAACTGTTTAATAAAGGCTAAATAAATCAAACACCATGGATTGTGTAAAATTTTGAGAATACCGAACATGAAAACATGAATGACTTCACTTCTGCATATACTTCACGCCAAACACAGCGATTCCGTGGTCTAGTGGTTATGTCTCTCGCTTCTTGTGTGAGAGGTCGCGGGATCGAATCTCGGTCGAACCGTTCTTTTTTTTTTTTTTAATCCCTTTTTTTTAATTAAATGATAGTATTCAGCATGTGAAATGAAAAATTTATGAGGTTATAAAATCATCATTACAGTATGATAAAAATCCCATATAAAAAAATTTTCTATACACATAATGAAGAATAAGCAATCAAATCTTTATATGCATATTGACATACATGTTTTTTATTTGCTTCACTATACATGTATACATTCAATAATTCTACAAATACAGTCAGGGGCAACCGACTTTTTCCCTAAGCGGGGGACACGAATTCTCTGAATTAGCGTGTTATGTATTGAATTCGTAGATATCTATAAATCTATGTTTGGTTATTTACTTTATAATCTGAAGCTAAGAAAAGAGATTTTTTCGTGGCTTTATCAGTTCCAGAAAACAATCAGCAATTTAGATTACATGAACAATTGGATTATATATCATCGGAGCACATGTGCTTGGGGACAGCCCCCCCCCCACCCCCTCAGTATGTATAATGTTCGTACATGTATATCACAAAAAATCAATTAACGAATTCAGAACCCACACATCCAATATGAAAACCACTCCATAAAAAAATCAAACATCCGCCACAAATAGTTCATGTCATTTTCTCCTGAATTGATCTAATTTTCATAATTTGAAATGTAAGTAAATGTAATAATGATAAATTAATCTTAATTTGAATATTAAATTTCGTTCAAAGTAAAACTAAATTATAAAGAACCTCAAAAGTTTTTCGTTATGGAACTCATTTTTTGTGTGGCGTCATACACCGAAAAAAATACGATCGACAACTCTACATACTAACGGCAATCGGTAAATCTAGTCGTCCCGACGCCCGACGGTCCCAGATTTTTAGCAATTTCTTTTTTACCGGTGCACAGAATTTATTCAAACTTTTCATGAACATTTTCTTGGTTTAAGTGAATTCGTTAATGCATAAAAACTTTAGGAAACATGCGTATTTATTACTAAATCAGCAGTATCACCAGCCAAAAGCGGTAAATCTAGTACTCTGTGATAAATGTTAAAACCAAAAAACGGACACTGATGTTTTCGTAAAATCATTTCGTAAAAAGAACAAAATGAAGTTTTTTTTTAATAAAAGGAAAACCTCATTTACATACCGGAAAACTCGTACGCACACAAACTCTCACATATACCACTGTTTTTATGTTTGTTCATTAAATATTTGTTTAAATTTGGTATTGCTTTTTTTCTTCACAGTTATAAAAAAAATTTAAGTTCTGACGTACTCCATGTATAATGTTCGTGTAATTGAAATACATTTATATAACATACCTGTTAGCTCATAAAATTAAAGGATGCTGTGTTAAATCCACGTTTTATCAACATTGATATTATTCCTGCAAAACTGAAATTTTCATAACAAATGTGTAAAGGTGCACTGCAAAAATATATTACAAATTTGAAGACTGTGAGCAGTGAATTATATGAATGATCAACCGCCTCTAATATGAATATAATGGCAGTGTCCATGTTTTGCTATGGGAAACGCAAAATATATGTGTAGGATGGAAAAGTAATAGAAGGTGCACAACGGCAATATGTAATAAAGATTCTATGAAAATTTCATTCAGTGGTGTAAGAGGAATTGCGGATAACAGATGGGTATACCTAAAGCGTAACAAACAGATAGACAGAAATCCCGATTAATCTGAATGTCTTTCTCAAGATTTTTGCAACTCAAAAAATCTTAAACTGTTGTCTTTATTTGAAATAATAATATTGTTCACTCACTTAACCTCCCGATCAAAGATTTTATTTAACACCACGTTCAACTCCCATGAGTGCTTTCAGTACTTTGATTTTAAATTAGAAAAACTCAGATCTCTGACGCGTCTTCACGCCCCTAGACGTTTTCTTTGGAAAGGGGGTTAAATTTAACTGGTATATTGTTACAATTAGGCTCATAATTTATTATTTATTCATCATATATAGTAACACATCTTCAGACACAAACGAATTAGTATCATAATGTTAATTGAGAATATTTTGGATAATCTGAGGTTAATACACATAGGTAAATGTACAGAATGAATGCTGAAGAAGGAACTGGATTGCATATTACCTAAAACGCTGGAAATGTATGTCTATGATAAATAAAATGAGAAGTTTCAATGACAATGTAAAATTGATTTACCAAAAACTTCGAAAAGAAGAAATACAAAAATATTTCTTCAATGTAAACATTTCGTTATCATGATACCCTCCCTTACCTTGCCCCATCTATATACAGTTCCTCAGAAGTCTTACCCCTTACCCCTCCCCCTTTTCGCAGTTTCGTGAACACATAGCATGGCGGGTTGTTGTACCAGAATCAGTCTGAGGCGACCAGCATTATACTCGTACATTCATAGACATGGTTCGATGGCAACATGCGATTTGTCGAACCCAAGAACCAAACTGCTTGCACAAGACGATTAGGCCGAAGGCAAATAGTTTTGTTCAAAAGATAACAGAAAACACGTTTTGCCAGATGTCAACACATTTGATAACTGTTTTGAAATATATTTTAGGTTACCTATGATATTATCATGATGAAATTTTTGTTAACCCTCACTGCATTAAAAAAACTGTCAATTTCGTAAAGTTGTGACAGCTGACCCCGCCCACACTTTGACGTAAACGGTGCAATATCTCATCAAAAGGTCCAACATCTCGCTCCACGGTCAAACAGCTATTTATTTGATATTTGACTTATGAAAACAGTAGAAATGTTATTTTTTTTAGTGTAAATTTATGTAACAATTTTTAAAAGTGTAACAAACAAAAATTACAGACAACTCACCTGAAAAATTTTGACAAGCAAAATAAAAAATGGGTTGGTGAAAGGAGGTTACAACAGTTTGACAGCCAAATTGTATAAACACATTAGCAAATAATATTTACTTTAATTTAAGCATTTTGCAATAATAATAATAATAAAAATGTTTGATATTATTTAGAAATTTTTCAAATTATTGATCGGGTTGTTCTTTTTTATGGAGAGTCTTTCATATTGGAAGTGAGGGTTCGTGAACTCGTGAATTAAATTTTTGCGATATAAATGGACGAACATTACATACTGAGGGGGGGGGGGGTCCTGTCCCCACGCACATGTGCTCCGATGACATATAATCCAATTGTTCATGTAATCTAAATTGCTGATTGTTTTCTGGAACTGATAAAGCCACGAAAAAATCTCTTTTCTTAGCTTCAGATTTTGAAGTAAATAACCAAACATAGATTTATAGATATCTACGAATACATAAAAAGGTATTGGCAGTATAAAAGAGATGAAAACAACACCAATTTAAGTATATGCATTTGAATTTATTTTGCGACTCCCCCTGCGATGTGCTTTCCCATTAACGACTCCCCCCTACGTAACCGTTACTGTCTGAAGAGAAAATGTTTCAATTATCAATTTTTATAAAGTCTAGTTAAGTTTAAGTTGTTGCATTTAAAAGATAAACGTTTTCTCTTACTGTTTTAAATGTGAAAATCCCTACGCAAGCCGTAAATTGTGCAAATCATGCATGTTTTTACCACCCGATCAACGTAAATACGAAAACTGTCAAATAGTTTCGAAGTGTTTGAGAAAACTAGACGTAAATGATAACCGGACAAATGACCACGATAAAGCTTAACTATTGCCATCTTCCGTGGGATATTTGTTTTTTGTAAATACATCTTATATATACCAGAAAAAGACGTGACCCACATCTCCTCTGACTCCGAAGCGGTGAAATCTACTCCCCCATACGTTGAAAACGACTCCCCCATACTTTTTAGCGACTCCCCCGCGTTACCCGTTGTATACGGTGAAATAGCTTGGACTAAAATTTATGGTGGGAAATGGTTGTGTATAGAGTTAAAAAGTCGTATACGTTTTTAAGGTATTTCTATCCGCCTATGATTTCATAATTTTTTTTTTTTCGAAAACTGTTGTTAATTTAAATTCATACCCAAAAGATCCAATTTTTTTTTTTTTGAAGAATGTTTTTCAATAGGTGTTATGAAAATATTGTCAAGTAATAGAATTTTTAAAAAATAATGTATATTTTTACTATTTTGTCAAATATTCTAATCTTTTAAAAAATGTGACAAAGGCAATAACTACTTCTCAGATATCTTCTTTCAGATATTTATTATACTCCTAATTAAAAAAATCCTGATATTCTCATTTCAAAATTATCTCATAAGTATTTTGGAACTCTTTACATCAAAATTATGCATTTGAACCAGCTTAATATTTACAATACTATTATTTAAAAATACGGTATTTTTCACGTTAACATACACCTCTGTTTATTTATGCATACCGTCTTAAATGATGTGGCGAGCTATACACAGGTGTGACTGATCTGCAGTGGATGCTGATCCTGATCCAACCTCTGATGTTTCGGGGGCCCATGTTTGCTCTGTTCTTATTTTGTATTGTTTTATGGACTTTGAGATTGAATACATTTCGTTATCTCCATATCCTTTATTCATTTCTTGCGATATTTGGAAAAATAATTTATTATCATAAATGAAAATAAATGCAGATTTTTTATTTTTAACCATTTAAATTAAGAGAGTGGCAAAACCTTAAGCTTTTGAATTTGGTAGAATCTTATGATTTCAAATTGTCCAAACGTTCTTGAAATTTTTTACTCTCCATATCTGCTTAACACCAATCTTGAATATATTGTTGCGCAGTATTCTTAAAGTTTCTTACAAATGTAGTGGGGAGTAAAGATAGAGGCTTGGTTTTACATTTATTGGAACCTGCAATCTATTTTTTTGTTAGGATTCTTATAAAGTTTTGGAATCCAATTAATGTGTCAATCAAAATATATTGAAAATAAAAAAAGATACTTTATAAATCAAATTTGCTAACCAAGGGTTTCTTATATGCTACTCTCCTCATGAACATTAATTTAATAAGTGTAAATCCGTAGAAAATCACCATTCTTTGATTCAATAAAACAGATTACCTGGGTATTAAAATTATGAAGATAAATATCAGAAACAATATATGACATATGATGACAATTTATTTCAATACAAAAAATCGGGTTTCTCAACAACTGTTGCCATATTTGTTTCACATGCAATGATTACCAGACAATTAAGTCGTAGAGGTGGAAGACTATACTGCCGGTTTTATACATGTAAGTGATAAAAAAGCATTAATCTTATATATAAGAGCAGAACTGGGGTCATGTTTATAAAACAGGGCATGGAATGAAAACTATTATAACTTATAAAAGCACTATATAGGCCTATCATTGTTAAAACATCAAGTACATGTAATATGTAAAATGGTGTATTGTCTGATCTCATTGAAAATAGAATTGTTCTACTACAAGGTGAGCCCATAATACCAATATTAATCCTCCATTTGTTAATAATTTTGAATTATATGTACATATTAAAAGGAACAATTGTTCATCTTTTGAGTTCAATTACAATGGGAAATTTAATTTCACTCAGAGGCATATGTTGTAGATCAAGGTGTAAAAGCAATTTGTGCATTAAATTCAAATATAAATAATAATAATATCCGTAATATTAAAAATATACAGTTTTAAATACTTATGTAAAAAGTGTTTTTTGACATACGGGCTACAATATGGGGTTTTCGTTAGGGCTGGACGATACAACTTTTTCTATATCGATACATATCACGATATTTGAGCCACAATATGATATGTTTCACGATATGTTTAATTGCTAAAAAAATCTTTTTTGCATTGAAATAAACAAATTATTTCTTTGCAAATAAGAAGAATTTATTCAAAATAGTTGTTTATATGTTGACCAAAAAAAATCTTTTACTCAAGTGGTGTCATTTGTTATTTATTTCATATCTATATTTATATTTAGCTTATTTATTTCATATATCTAACCCGAAATGCTAATTAAACAAAGAAAGACAGAAGTCATTTTTTTGGGGCGATGTTTTGATATTTCTTCATATGTAACGATATGCGTATCGTCCTCACAGATATCACGATATATCGATATCTCGATATTGTCCCAGCCCTAGTTTTCACAAGACTAAAGATGTTTAAAATTCATAGTTACTTAGTGTCTTAGGTGTGAAATTATGTACCTCAAAACAATATGGTGTTATTTGAATGAGGCAGATTACATCTGTATCTTTCAAGAAAATATCAACTTTTAAAACATTGGCTTAGACGTAAAAATACAAACAAATGTATATTTAAAGTATTTCATGAAGAAAGAATAAGAGATAATAACAAATGGTTTACTTAAATGAAGAATGAATATAGTTAAATATTAAATATTCCCCATTTTCAAAAGTGAGTTATCTCCCCTCAAAATCGGAACTCTTCAACACTAGCATAACTTCCGCGGACTACATGTTACGATAATCCAACAAAATAGTGATCAACTTACAGCTGTATTTAAACATTTTAAAAGAAGGAAACAGTTCAACATTCAATTGCATTTTTTTAGATAATAAATTATTTTATAAAGGGTCTGTTAGCCCCTCCTTTCTAGAAAGCTATACGAATTAGCCAGGCACGTAGCATCTTCTTTAAAGGGGGGGGGGGTTAGCCAAAGAAATATATTTTTCTTACCTGGAAAAGTTGGCAAGCAAAGAAAAACCTTGCCCAAAGTTGAAAAAGCTACTTATTTCAGTACCAGTTCCTTGGCATACAATACTACATTTCCCTTATATAACTTTACCGTAGTATAAACTGTGTGTGGGGGTGGGGAATGGGTGGGGTGGGGGTGGGGTTGACAACCTGTCTAACAATGAACATTTTCAATAGAAAAAGTGATATTGGGAAAAAAGTGGGGGTTGGGCTAAACCCCTTGACCCCGCACCCTCCCCCCCCCCTCCGTGCGTACAGGTACAGAGAATATGTAAATGGGTTGAACAGTTGAATATGAACCATAGTTTGTGAAAATTAAAAATTATTAGAATTTTTAATTGTGAATTCAATAAAATTACGGTACTTATATTTTTTCACAGATGTATATGTATGTCAGTTACACGGAGTGTCTCTGTCTGTCTCTCTCTCTCTCTCTCTCTCTCTCTCTCTCTCTGATATTGTTTTACACACTTTGCCAAAAAAGAATAACTTATAAATAAAAATAAATACATATGCTTACACTGAAAGGATTTTAAAAAAATAAATAACACTTGAGAAAAGATTGTTTTCAGTTAATTAACGAGAAATACGCTAGGAAATTATTGTATCAATTTCGTGTTTCTGCTCTCAATTCTCTGATCTAAAACAAAATGTGTATTTTACTCGGGAATATACATGTACATATGCTTAGATCCTACACTAAAACTTGGATTAAATGCAGCTCAGACTTTATAAGACATATGTAACACGAATTCAGGTCGATGCTATTTTAATTAGTCTTTCTTCGTTACATGAGCACATGAGATTAAATTATCCACTTAGAATTCCATTAAAAATTTTAATACTATAGAGTGAATCAATTATTTTACAAATAAAAAATTCTAGAAATACGGTTAATTCAAATGAAATAGGCCTTTAATTGTCACCAAATGTGTTCTTGTAAGTAAAAGTTCTATGTTATGACATACAATCGAGCAAAAACGCAGTTTCTTGGTATCGGTCGCGGAAGACGAACTACTGCTGTATATGCAGCAATTTCAGAGGTAAAACTGTAGATGGACATGTCATCAGTCTTCAAAAAATTCCTAGAGATACAATGAAAATATGGCTGCAGCAGGTTAGATTAATTCGTAAAAACTTTATAACTAAACATTTCATGCATTTGTTCCGCACATTTTGTAAATAATGATGATCGTTTGCAGAACATCTACTACCGAAAATTAGCTTTTTTTGTTTGTTTGTTTTTTTAAATAGGCCTATTCGAATATGTATCAGCATTTTATCAGTAATTTGTTTCTTTTTTTGTAAGGGGGGGGGGGGTCACACAGCACCTTATTATAGTACTACACAGAATAATACAAATCCAGAAAGAGACTATGATTGGGCAATTTAAAAAAAAATACGAATCAGTTAAGATTTCTTTTTAATTCACAAACACAATAACATTTTTCCATATGACAGAGGCATACACCATGAACATGTTTACATCAAGAACGTCCGCGGAAGTGACTTTATTTATAGCGCATGCGTATTAAACACAATAAAAGAGTTCCCTTCAGGGGAAAAAAACTCACCTTTTGAAAATGGGGAATTAATTATAGTTAAGCAAAGATTCTTTTATGTGTATAGCCAAGTAATCCTTCACAGTATTAAGATGTCTACTAAGGGAAATTGCATCAATATATTATAGACCATTTTTGTTTACAGAATTATTATTGAAACCTATTATACATGTATACAAAAATCTATCGCAAGCTTAATATTTAGACTGTCTAGGCATAAATTTCTGTTTGAAGATGGTCGATACGTTAATAAAAATAGAACAAGTTTATTATGTGACTTTAATGACGTAGAATATAAATTCCATTCCATTTTTTTTCAGAAACTCACAAAAAAGAATAAATGTACTTAATTGTGTGTAGAATATGTGAATATTTTTCATATAACTGAAAGATGTGTATGTGTGTGTATATATTCTATGTATACATGTATACCAGTTGTGTGATGTGCCATATGGTACAAGAAAATAAAGAATTGACTTAAAACCCAAAAAAACATAAGACAATATTTCCTATAATTTTTTTAGTCTGAGTTATGTGCCTAATCATTTTTTTTATTTCAATTACGATATTAAATCATATTTAGGGAAAACACACTTTTTGATGAACAAACTGAGAGATATCGCAATGCTTTAACTGAAGATCACTTAATTTTCGCAAAATTTTATTTTGGGCCAGATAGTCATTAGCTCTTTATAAACAAAAACAAATATTTCACGAATTGTGGTCATTGCTCTAGATCTATAATCTTAAGGATTTCTATTAAACTCAAATTTAAATTTTCGCGGGCATACCGTATTGCGTAATTACGCGAAAATAAAGATTTTCAGTAAATTACATACTTTATATTTGATAGCGAAAGGGTTCTTCACCGCTCGCAAAAAGTTCAACCGTCAGAGGTCGTGGCACTAATGGGTAAAGACGCTTTACTTCTTCATCAACTACAGTTTTGATGTTAATATTTCCTGAAACATGCCTCTAAAAAATGTTTGAACTTCAGTGACGCATTTACCTTCTATATTTCCAAATCTTTCTTTCAAGTTTTCGGAAATTTCATCTGCTACGTTGTTTCGCCACTCAAAGGAATTAACATCTACAGACCAAATTAAAACCTTTATAAATGCAATCACCGCCATCAATGGCTGAAATATCTGCATGAGCAGAACCCTGATAACCGAAAGAAGGTTATCAAACATAAACAGATTGTGTTCATGCATTTCCTGGACTTTTCGCAAGTCTTCCATAGCTATGGATTCTAGCAGTCGCCTTACACTATGAAGGAGGTCACTTGCAATCTTATCACTGAGTTCAAATGCTAGCTTTGCTAAAGTTTTCTCCAATAAATCTTTTTTGATTGCATTTACAGTCCTTACCCAATAGCACTGATAGGTTTTGTCGTATGCAGTTCCAACGTTTTTTTTATTTATTCTGTCGTAAAGATTTGCACGATGGCAAATTGTTCTTACATTTTTGTAATCAAATGCCGCTTTTAAAACACTTGTTACATTATCCTGTAATCTCGTGAATTCTTTCATTATCTTGATAGAACTAATAGCATAGCTTAACTTCGTTAAAATATACAAGGCATTTCGACGATAAAGATTATCCGAGCTAATGCTATTTTTCCCGTGAATACCGATTTTGTGGTAATCAAGCTGAGTCCCATACAAGCCATATAATAATGGTACTGCAACTGTGTCATCCTCTTCACTTGGTGCAAACACAATACATTCTCTATGTCTGTTTCTCATCTTGAAGAAATCTTCAATAAGTTTCCTTGACTGTAAATTTAACGCAATATGCAAAGGTTCATAATGATTTTATTTCTTTTATCTTTAATAAGAAATGGGGATCGATTGGTTTGGTATTTATCTTTATTCATCTGTGTATTTGAATTTTACACGCTCTGTATAGGATAGGTAGCGTTTTCAAATATTTACACATATAAATACATCTAGGGTAAGAATTTTACCAATGTATGGTAGTTTATATAGAAAACAAAGCTACATGTACTTTATTAACACTAATAAGAATTGCATCTTACCTCCACTTGAACTTCTAAAGATGCTCTGTCTCTCTGAAATCGCACAGGGCATACGCAAAGAACGTAGGGATTCACACTGCCGTATGTTGAGCGTATGTTCTCAAATCTCTACTGGACAGGAACATTTTAATGTTGAAATATGCCTACATATTTGTGCAGTATCAAAAGTGTTCAAAAGAGCTTTGGAGGGTCCATGAATTGTTGTCAATTTACTATCAAGTGTATCAAGGGTTCTTCTCAGTGAGTCATCAGTGGTATAAATTTCTGCAATATGTAAAGGGAAGGTTATATTTCTTATGTCGAATGTAATGATAAAACTGGTTGGTTAGCAAACCGGATGTAAATTTAGGTAATAGTACACTCGAGTGAAATAAGGGGTAAAAACCTAAGTTGGTCACAAAGTGCAGTTTCTCTATCGCAAAACCCAATATCAACACTGGCATATCTAGAGATATGGTCAAGGGAGAAGGTTTATAAAATTTCGTATGACTACTTCAGTCTCCAAAGTACATGTATCGGTTAAATTGCCAAATTTCATAAGTACCCAGAGAAAGGTCTTGTCCAGAAGAAAATACATGTGAAATATGAAAGCCATGGCATCAACCAATCAAACGTTATTGGTAAGGTTAGAGTGTTTTGTAGACGAACACATTAAAGACAGACGGATGTAAGGATAGGGTATAAACTACATGTCCTCTATTTTCGGTTCTTGGGGCATAATAATTTCTAATCCAGTTTCAATGAAGGGTGTACAGGGATTTACCTTGGGTTGTATTCCGTACATCCCTTAGCCTAAGAGTAATTTATCCCAGTCTACCTTTGAAAGATCCTTTACAATACACCTTAAATGTCTGCATGATTAAAATTTCAATTAAAAGGAAAATTAAAAAGAAAAGTTCAAATATTGTACCTCTTAAATTAATAAAAACTTTTTAACTCTCATTAATCAAAACTTCAAATATCTTCTTCATTGTGTTCTTTATGTAGAATTTATTAGAACATGCCGGAATCATTCTTAGAAAAATAACAAAAGGCCAATGGGCAACATCGCTCACCTGAGCAATGTGGCTAGGAAAAAAGCAGAAATCATTTTATTATTGAAAAGTTTAAACCCAGTGGTCACAAGCAATCCTTAAAAATAAGATGGTGTGATTTGAACAAATTTGAATCTACACTTACTAAGGATGCTTGCATATTTCTTTGACTACCTGTGGCTTATTGCCCTTTACATTTGAACTTACATTGTGGCCATATCCAACCACCAGGGGTCATGGCTTGAATAAAACTGAATCTACACGAGAATGCTTCCATATGAATAGGAATAATCATGGTTTTGTTATTCTTGAAGAAAAAAGATTTTTAAAGATTTTTTCCACATGTTTCTATGTAAAACACCATTCCATGCTGTGGCCCCGACCAGCTCCCAGGGGTCCTGATTTGAACGAACTTGAGTGTCCACTACCTGAGGATGCTTTCATAAAAAGATGATCATTCATGCATTTGCTATTCCAGAGAAAAAAATTTAAAAAATTCCTATATTTTTTTTTATGTGAAACTTTGATCGGCCATTGTGGCCCCGCCCTACCGCCAGGTGTCATGATTTGAACAAAAAAAAATTCTCCACCACCTAAAGATGCTTCCATAAAAATATGATTATTACTGCCTTTGCTATTCCAATGAAGAAGAATTTTAAAGAATTGTTCTACATATTTCTTTGAAAAACTTTGATCGTACATTGTGGCTCCGCCTTACCCCCGGGGTTCGTGATTTAAAGTTACTTGAGTCTCCACTACCTGAGGATGGTTCCCTATAAGTTTCATCTTTCCTGGCCCAGTGGTTCTTGAGAGAAGATATTTAAAGAATTTCTTTCATATTTCAATGTAAAACTTTGATCGGCCATTGTGGCCTTGCCCCGCCTATGGGTGTCATTATTTGAACAAACCTGAATCTACACTACCTAAGGATGCTTCCCTCATAAGTTTAATCTTTCGTGGCATAGTGGTTATTGAGAAGGAGATTTTTAATGAATATTCCTATATATTTTTATGTAAAATTTTGATTGGCCATTGCTGCCCGACCTTCCCCCGGGGGTCATGATTTGAACAAACTTGAATCTACACCTCTTGATGATGCTTCCCTATAAGTTTCATTTTTCCTGGTACAGTGGTTCTAGAGATTTTAAAACATACAATCAATGATTCACTATTTCTGAATTATCTCCCTTTGAATAAGAACATGGCTCTTCATTTGAACAAACTTGAATTCTTTTACCTAGGGATACGTTGTGCCAAGATTTGTTGAAATTGGTCCAGTGGTTCTTGAGAAGAAATCGAAAATTTGAAAAGTTAACATAAATAACAACGACGACGGCAGACAACGGACACATTTTAATCAGAAAAGCTAAATTGAGCCTTCGGCTCAGGTGAGGTCATCGTCGGAAACCCACGGCTGATTACGCTTCGTCCCTCTCTCATCACCCGTGGGTCCATTCGTACCAATTCGCTCGTTTCTCATAAATATTCATTAAATTTGTCGACCAATGAAATTAGCCTTTATAGGTAAGTCGAACTCTCCTGTTTTAAAGATAGAATTATTGTAACTCGCTTGCATAACAATGGCTGCGCCCTGCAAATCATGTACTATATGCAGAAAAATCGTATATGATCGTTCTTACAGATCCCTTTCGTCATATACAAGGTAATAAAACTATTTTGCATTCACGACATCAAAGGATTTGTAGGCAATATGTGTGCTAAAAGGTATTATCATTGCACCTCGCTTGCACAACAGAGTGAAAGTACGTTGAAAGGGACTTCCTCATTGGACAATATCGCTTTAGATGTACCAAGAGCCACCAATCAAATCGTCTCATTAATTATTCATGAGAACGAGCGAATTGGTATGAATGGACCCACGGGTGATGGAGAGAGGAACGAAGCGTAATCAGCCGTGGGTTTCCGACGATGAGGTGAGGTAAAAAATGATTGAAGTGACAAAACAAATTTCAATTGGTCTTAAAAGACTGCAATATTTTATCATACCTTTAGGTATTTCATCTGACCTCCATTCCATCTCTATTTCATTTATTTGGAATCTGAGGACTTTGATGTTTTCACTTAGATTGGTATTTAAGCTTAGGTGATGAGTAAGTCTACAAACTGAAAAAAAGAAGATGGTTGATGAGACACTGATGACTATGACAGCTTATGGGTTTAACTTTCTCATGCCATGCAAATTCCAATGTCAAAAGACCAAATCATTTGTTTCAAAAGGAATGTCTTTTCACATGGAATACACCTATGAAATTTTAAAGCCCTAGCTTTTACTATTCAAAAGTTATGGCCAAGGTTTAAGTTTTTACAATATTGGTCAAACACTAATTTAAGGTCAAGTTAAAAAGATCAATAATATTTATAGCCATTGTAATTATAAGGTTTTGGCATAATAAAGACACATGTGAAATTTTTAAGGGAAGTTTGAAAACTAATTGCCAAGTTTAAATTTTCTTATATGTCTTTGGTTGTTTGTTTGTTTTTTTAGTTTTGTTTTTTTAAATGGGTCAAACTCCAACATCATGGTCAAGAGGTCAAATTTTTAGGTAGCCAACGAAAGACCATGTCACATGGAAGATGACACATGTGAAATATGAAAGCCATATTGCCCATGCAACCTAGTCGAAAGTTCTGTGTAATGATAATGCAAAAGATTATGTGGGCTAACAGATAAACAAACAAACAGAAAGTTAGACGGTGGGACTGTCAAGGAAAACAACTATATAACCCCGAGTTTTGATAACGGGGGCAATAAAAATGTTAGAAACGTGCTTATCGAAGATAAATGATGATCAAAATATTCAGGGGGAAAA